>NC_041399.2:109966941-109969441 GCF_900747795.2 Erpetoichthys calabaricus | reverse complement strand
ATATATATATATATACAGTGGTGTGAAAAACTATTTGCCCCCTTCCTGATTTCTTATTCTTTTGCATGTTTGTCACACAAAATGTTTCTGATCATCAAACACATTTAACCATTAGTCAAATATAACACAAGTAAACACAAAATGCAGTTTTTAAATGATGGTTTTTATTATTTAGGGAGAAAAAAAATCCAAACCTACATGGCCCTGTGTGAAAAAGTAATTGCCCCCTTGTTAAAAAATAACCTAACTGTGGTGTATCACACCTGAGTTCAATTTCCGTAGCCACCCCCAGGCCTGATTACTGCCACACCTGTTTCAATCAAGAAATCACTTAAATAGGAGCTGCCTGACACAGAGAAGTAGACCAAAAGCACCTCAAAAGCTAGACATCATGCCAAGATCCAAAGAAATTCAGGAACAAATGAGAACAGAAGTAATTGAGATCTATCAGTCTGGTAAAGGTTATAAAGCCATTTCTAAAGCTTTGGGACTCCAGCGAACCACAGTGAGAGCCATTATCCACAAATGGCAAAAACATGGAACAGTGGTGAACCTTCCCAGGAGTGGCCGGCCGACCAAAATTACCCCAAGAGCGCAGAGACGACTCATCCGAGAGGTCACAAAAGACCCCAGGACAACGTCTAAAGAACTGCAGGCCTCACTTGCCTCAATTAAGGTCAGTGTTCACGACTCCACCATAAGAAATAGACTGGGCAAAAACGGCCTGCATGGCAGATTTCCAAGACGCAAACCACTGTTAAGCAAAAAGAACATTAGGGCTCGTCTCAATTTTGCTAAGAAACATCTCAATGATTGCCAAGACATTTGGGAAAATACCTTGTGGACTGATGAGACAAAAGTTGAACTTTTTGAAAGGCAAATGTCCCGTTACATCTGGCGTAAAAGGAACACAGCATTTCAGAAAAAGAACATCATACCAACAGTAAAATATGGTGGTGGTAGTGTGATGGTCTGGGGTTGTTTTGCTGCTTCAGGACCTGGAAGGCTTGCTGTGATAGATGGAACCATGAATTCTACTGTCTACCAAAAAATCCTGAAGGAGAATGTCCGGCCATCTGTTCGCCAACTCAAGCTGAAGCGATCTTGGGTGCTGCAACAGGACAATGACCCAAAACACACCAGCAAATCCACCTCTGAATGGCTGAAGAAAAACAAAATGAAGACTTTGGAGTGGCCTAGTCAAAGTCCTGACCTGAATCCAATTGAGATGCTATGGCATGACCTTAAAAAGGCGGTTCATGCTAGAAAACCCTCAAATAAAGCTGAATTACAACAATTTTGCAAAGATGAGTGGGCCAAAATTCCTCCAGAGCGCTGTAAAAGACTCATTGCAAGTTATCGCAAACGCTTGATTGCAGTTATTGCTGCTAAGGGTGGCCCAACCAGTTATTAGGTTCAGGGGGCAATTACTTTTTCACACAGGGCCATGTAGGTTTGGATTTTTTTTTCTCCCTAAATAATAAAAACCACCATTTACAAACTGCATTTTGTGTTTACTTGTGTTATATTTGACTAATGGTTAAATGTGTTTGATGATCAGAAACATTTTGTGTGACAAACATGCAAAAGAATAAGAAATCAGGAAGGGGGCAAATAGTTTTTCACACCACTGTATATATATATATATATATATATATATATATATATAGAGCAAAATACCCACGCTTTGCAGCGGCGAAGTACTGCTTTAAAATTTTAAATAATAAACTGAGGGAAATTATACCAATAATTATTTGTTAAGGATCTCTTTGTATACCATGTTGTCAGTTCGCCCCTCCGGTTGTAATATGACCAAGTTGTGCGCTGAGCTTACTCTTGAGCATGCAACGTATACTTGGCCATGTGAAAAGCAAATCAAGAACAGCAAGACCGCGCCAGCTGCACAGCTCAGCTCCGAGAGAAATGAAGTGAATGAAATGAGGTGAATGGGAGGGGAGATGATCACGTGACTCCAAAACCCGCCTTAACTCTCCATCCCTCCACAAACACACAAACACAGTCTCTCGGATCCCAACTCTCGTTTATATATATATATATAGATAAATAGCAAAATACCCGCGCTTTGCAGCAGAGAAGTAGTGTGTTAAAGAGGTTATGAAAAAGAAAAGGAAAAATTTTAAAAATAACGTAACATGATTGTCAATGTAATTGTGTTGTCATTGTTATGAGTGTTGCTGTCTTTTATATATATAATATACACATACACACACATATAAACATATATATACATATACATATATATACATATCTACATATATATATACATATACACATCCACATCCACATATATATACACATATCAACATATATATATACACATACATACACACACACACATATATATATACACATACAGATATATAAATACATATACAGTAATCCTTCGCTGTATCGCGCTTCGCCTTTCGCGGCTTCACTCCATCGCGGATTTTATATGTAAGCATATTTAAATATATATCGCGGATTTTTCGCTGCTTCG